>NW_027316500.1:3789361-3831861 GCF_026437365.1 Eucyclogobius newberryi | reverse complement strand
AGAGACACAGAAACATGGAAAATACAAATATTTCATGGATGAACTTTGGCGTTTAGACTTCGGCAGGTAGAGGCTCCAGCAAACAGACAAAAAGGAAAAGGAAGAAGAAGCGATGGAGAGGCTGAGGAGGCTGATTATTCTGCTGCTGCGGTGGAATTACAGGGTCGAGAAGTAAAAGAGTGAGAAGCAATTTTGAATGAATAGACCCTGGTGCTTAGACCCCAGCAGGCAGAGACATAAATGATGTGAGGGGGCTCATGCTTCTGCTGCTGCGGTGCCAATAGAGAAAAGACTGAAATAGGAAAGAGAACGCTGCGTGCGATGAGACCCTGGCGCTTAGACCCTGGGGCCATGCAACGATGGTGAGAAGGAGAGGCTGAGGAGGCAGGTGAAGGGAGAGAGAGTGCACTTATATTAACAACCCAAAAAGTGATGAAATATAAGACAAAGCAACTGCAACTGTGTAGACTCTGGGGGGATTTGGGGGGTTACAGGGAGACAAGATAAAATATGCCCGGATTGTTTTCCTTTGCTTTGTGTGTTTCTTTTTATTGGCCAAAGACCCGAGGAAAATGCTAGACAATTTCCCCAAGCAAAGGAAGTCGTAAAAAGCAGGTATTAAGGTGATTTATGTGGATCCTAAATGGTGATAAAGCATTTTGATGTGCAAAGTCAAACCATAAATGAACGACTGCGCGTGAGAATGAGACTTGCAAATGGCTCAAACTCAAATGCATTTTTTCCTCAACTTGAAAACATAAAAATATATTGTTTCATGATACAGTTTCCGTGCCTTTCTTTAAGTACTTGGGAGGGCAGCCATTTGGTAAAGATTCAGTGGTTCATAATTTGAGCAAAAAAAACACTGTCCAAGGACAAAAGTTATTCAACTGTTCGACAAATATAATCTTCTGGGTCCAATGAATGAATATTTTTAACAAGAAATCAGACCATAATCTTCTTTTCAATGATGTAATGATAGTGAATATTGCCGGGGTAAAGGCTTCACAAAAGGTTACACAAAAGGGCAGGTAATAGTTATAATTGAGACTATATTTACTCTCTTTTAATCCAGTCCCTGCTGAAACGACACTCTTGATCATGAAGTCGGGTTTGAACATTTAAAGACACTATCCATTTCCTTCTTTGTTATGTTCCACTTTACATTGATGTCCTTTTGTGAAGGCGTCTTCTTGAACTCTATCTTTAGCTCAATAGAGACGCCATAAACAGGGACATTGTCTCTGCACTGAACATTCAAACTAACTCCTCCTAAAAGAGGATTTATGCGGCTGAAAGTAAAGGCAATGCTTTTCTCTAAGTGTGATTACATAGACACCAGAATGTTCCACAGTAAGGCACTATACATATCCACCAGCCAAAGTTACGGATCAGATCTGTGTACGGATGACCCCGCCCATAGTGAGAATGTATAAGTGTCATTCCTAGCAATAAAAACACCTTTAATTTAATAATGCTAGATTGATATATTTAATGCCATTCTGTGGAATCTTCCTGGCAAAGCAATAACACTTCTATGGAAACTAGAAAAGTGATATAATGCTTTTTTCTTCTTTTTTTGGGGTAATTCCAACTTAAGTAAAAAACTTAAAATATTTAGTCCAGTAATCTTAGTTACACATAATCCTTTTTCTCCTACACTGATGCCTGGCAATGTTTTTAAGGAAAGATGCTTTCAAATCCCCTGTATAAATATATATAGTACAGAACAAAGATGTCTGTGCTTCCAGGTGTTGAGGCAGCGCGAGGCGTTTGTAAAAATCCTTACTAATAGATCCCACTCCCTTTTCATTATAAATGTGTGTTTTGGTGAACACAAAGCAGATGCTCCGAGTGTAAAGATCTATTGTCTGAGAAGAGTATGAATAAAAGCCTTTGGGTGACGTACCGCTCCCATCCTCCTGCGCCTTAACTTGAAACATGTGTGTGGCCTCCAGCTCGCGGTCCAGGGGCCGGACAGTGGACAGCACACCGGTCCTGGGGTTGATGGAGAATGGACAGTCCTGACTCAAGATGGAGTATCTGAAAATGACAAACAATACAGTTTTTAGTTTAGGGCGACGGCTCCACTTATTATCATTTTGCTCTCAAACAAACAACACAAGGGTTTATTTGAGTTTCTTTTTGTGTCAGTGAAATAAGAAAGATGTGGACAGTTCACTGAGGAGTGAAGCAGTGCAAACAACAACAACAACAACAACAAGGCATTTAATAGTATGTTTGAGACGGGACTTCTCTGAGTGCAGTGGAGTGATGGTGTGTGGACATTTACATACTCTTAGAGGACTTAGAGGGGACAATTCTATCAGCCTCTGGAGAATGCGAATGAAAAAACATATTTATTTATCAAGGAAATCAACTTCCCCTCTGTCCTTAAATGACTTTGATTAGTGGCCACTCTGTTGTATTGTACTTTGTGAAATCAAACTCTTTGTGTTGGGCTGTCAGGGACCGACAGATTCACAAAGGTCACATTTTGAGGGGATTTTGAAGTTTGCTGTGTGATATATTAAGCCTAGTCCAACTCTCAGCTCGCACTAGCTCTGCATTAGCCGCCATTGTGCTAATCTGTTAGCACTGATCATGTTGTGCATATTTCTGTTGTCACAGAACAGTCGGTGATGCAAAGTAAATGCAGAATACAAAGTATTTTTTGTGTCATACGCCACGGAACACAGGCCATTGAAACCAGTACAACAGCCATCTTTGATTCCTCTTCGAGATATTATTGTCTTTCAGAATGAACCATTAGCCTCAATATTTGAGCTTACCATATGATGCTCTTATAGAATACTTGTGTGTATCATATGATGCTTTTATAGAATACTTGTACTGTATGATGTGCTCATAGAATATTTGTGTGTACCATATGATGCTCTTATAGAATACTTGTGTATACTGTATAATGTTCCTATAGAATACTTGTGTGTACTGTATAATGTTCCTATAGAATACTTGTGTGTACTGTATAATGTTCCTATAGAATACTTGTGTGTACTGTATAATGTTCCTATAGAATACCTGTGTGTACTGTATAATGTTCCTATAGAATACTTGTGTGTACTGTATAATGTTCCTATAGAATACTTGTGCGTACCATATGATGCTCTTATAGAATACTTGTGTGTACTGTATGATGTTCCTATAGAATACTTGTGTATACTGTATAATGTTCCTATAGAATACTTGTGCGTACTGTATAATGTTCCTATAGAATACTTGTGCGTACCATATGATGCTCTTATAGAATACTTGTGCGTACCGTATGATGTTCCTATAGAATACGTGTGTGTACCATATGATGCTCTTATAGAATACTTGTGTGTACTGTATGATGTTCCTATAGAATACTTGTGCGTACCATATGATGTTCTTATAGAATACTTGTGTGTACTGTATGATGCTCTTATAGAATACTTGTGTGTACTGTATGATGTTCCTATAGAATACTTGTGCGTACCATATGATGTTCTTATAGAATACTTGTGTGTACCAAATGATGTTCTTATAGAATACTTGTGTGTACTGTATAATGTTCCTATAGAATACTTGTGCGTACCATATGATGTTCTTATAGAATACTTGTGCGTACCGTATGATGTTCCTATAGAATACTTGTGCGTACCGTATAATGTTCTTATAGAATACTTGTGCGTACCGTATGATGTTCCTATATAATACTTGTGTGTACCATATGATGTTCCTATAGAATACTTGTGCGTACCATATGATGTTCTTATAGAATACTTGTGCGTATCATATGATGTTCTTATAGAATACTTGTGCGTACCGTATGATGTTCCTATAGAATACTTGTGTGTACCATATGATGTTCCTATAGAATACTTGTGTGTACTGTATGATGTTCCTATAGAATACTTGTGCGTACCATATGATGTTCTTATAGAATACTTGTGCGTATCATATGATGTTCTTATAGAATACTTGTGCGTACCGTATGATGTTCCTATAGAATACTTGTGCGTACCATATGATGTTCTTATAGAATACTTGTGTGTACTGTATGATGTTCCTATAGAATACTTGTGCGCACCGTATGATGTTCCTATAGAATACTTGTGTGTACTGTATGATGTTCCTATAGAATACTTGTGCGTACCATATGATGTTCTTATAGAATACTTGTGCGTACCATATGATGTTCTTATAGAATACTTGTGTGTACTGTATAATGTTCCTATAGAATACTTGTGCGTACCATATGATGTTCTTATAGAATACTTGTGCGTACCGTATGATGTTCCTATAGAATACTTGTGCGTACCATATGATGTTCTTATAGAATACTTGTGCGTACCGTATGATGTTCCTATATAATACTTGTGTGTACCATATGATGTTCCTATAGAATTCTTGTGCGTACCATATGAGGTTCTTATAGAATACTTGTGCGTACCATATGATGTTCTTATAGAATACTTGTGCGTACCGTATGATACTCTTATAGAATACTTGTGTGTACTGTATAATGTTCCTATAGAATACTTGTGCGTACCATATGATGTTCTTATAGAATACTTGTGCGTACTGTATAATGTTCCTATAGAATACTTGTGCGTACTGTATGATGTTCCTATAGAATACTTGTGCGTACCATATGATGCTCTTATAGAATACTTGTGCGTACTGTATAATGTTCCTATAGAATACTTGTGCGTACTGTATAATGTTCCTATAGAATACTTGTGCGTACTGTATAATGTTCCTATAGAATACTTGTGCGTACCATATGATGCTCTTATAGAATACTTGTGCGTACCATATGATGCTCTTATAGAATACTTGTGCGTACCATATGATGTTCTTATAGAATACTTGTGCGTACCGTATGATGCTCTTATAGAATACTTGTGCGTACTGTATAATGTTCCTATAGAATACTTGTGCGTACTGTATAATGTTCCTATAGAATACTTGTGTGTACTGTATAATGTTCCTATAGAATACTTGTGGGTACCATATGATGTTCTTATAGAATACTTGTGCGTACTGTATAATGTTCCTATAGAATACTTGTGTGTACTGTATGATGTTCCTATAGAATACTTGTGCGTACCATATGATGTTCTTATAGAATACTTGTGCGTACCATATGATGTTCTTATAGAATACTTGTGCGTATCATATGATGTTCCTATAGAATACTTGTGTGTACCATATGATGTTCCTATAGAATACCTGTGTGTACTGTATAATGTTCCTATAGAATACTTGTGCGTACTGTATAATGTTCCTATAGAATACTTGTGCGTACTGTATAATGTTCCTATAGAATACTTGTGCGTACCATATGATGCTCTTATAGAATACTTGTGCGTACCATATGATGCTCTTATAGAATACTTGTGCGTACCGTATGATGCTCTTATAGAATACTTGTGCGTACTGTATAATGTTCCTATAGAATACTTGTGCGTACTGTATAATGTTCCTATAGAATACTTGTGTGTACTGTATAATGTTCCTATAGAATACTTGTGGGTACCATATGATGTTCTTATAGAATACTTGTGCGTACTGTATTATGTTCCTATAGAATACTTGTGCGTACTGTATGATGTTCCTATAGAATACTTGTGCGTACCATATGATGCTCTTATAGAATACTTGTGCGTACCGTATGATGCTCTTATAGAATACTTGTGCGTACCATATGATGTTCTTATAGAATACTTGTGCGTACCGTATGATGCTCTTATAGAATACTTGTGCGTACCATATGATGTTCTTATAGAATACTTGTGTGTACTGTATAATGTTCCTATAGAATACTTGTGCGTACTGTATAATGTTCCTATAGAATACTTGTGCGTACCATATGATGCTCTTATAGAATACTTGTGCGTACCATATGATGCTCTTATAGAATACTTGTGCGTACCATATGATGTTCTCATAGAATACTTGTGCGTACTGTATAATGTTCCTATAGAATACTTGTGCGTACCATATGATGTTCCTATAGAATACTTGTGCGTACTGTATGATGTTCCTATAGAATACTTGTGCGTACCGTATAATGTTCTTGGCCTTGTCTGGGTCCGTTGCCATGACGCTGCCGATGTTCTGCACGATGCGTTCCTCCAGCACGGTGAAAGTGTAGCTGGACTGGGAGAAAACCGGGGGCTCGTCCACGTCTGAAACCTTTATCGTGACCTGTTCAAACATGAAGCACAAATAAATGAATTCATGTCGTATCACACTCGGATCCATTTGTTTGAAAATGAGGCATTTACCGTTGCCGTGGTGATGGCGATTCGGCTGTTTTCGGGAGTGCGCACTGCCAGTTCCTCCCGCACTTCCACAGTAAAGGTGTGCACAGGCATCGTCTCATAGTCCAAAGGCTGGAGGACGAGACATGTGTTTATCATTATTCTGCTGTGAGTCAAGTCCCACAGGCCCAAAGAAACCGGAATATACCGGAATCAAACTTTTAACAGATTCAAAACACAGCACCACTCCTGATTGTAGTACTCTTTATGACCCACGCAAACAGTGCTGAGGACTAATTCATTGCAATAATTTGGTGTAAACAAGTGGACATTGTGTAATCACAATTCTGAAATATGATAAATCACATTTAATTGCATTGCACACTGAAATTTAAAGTCAATTATAAAATGTCTGATGAAGAGCAGCACCCGAAACGTCACAGCGGTGAGAATGAAATCATCTTTATGGAGCTAATCGAGTTGTGCGGAGCATCTCTCTTCTTAAGTGTGTTTTTGAGATCCTCACACTCATCTTTAGGACAGATGTCTCGCTCCTCAATCATAAAATCCAATGTCCTAATTGGAACCTTCAGATGGTGTTTTTGTGCGCTGTAGGATTTATAATATTCTATTTCTGGCTATGAAAGCAAAGCTACGTCAGTTTACCATGTTCACCTTTAGCCTTTTTTGAAAACACAAAATGGCATCTCAGTGTTTTAAGTACTAACATTTCAAAATGTGTTGCATTTTAATGGGATACAGTTTTTTTGTTCCTGTACTTTTTGTGAAGGCAACACAGCATTTATAAATGAAATTAACAGCTTTGTCTCAGGTCTGACAGACGACACTTTGAACTGTGAGTTTCCAATAAGGCGTTTCCAATTGATCGCTCAATCACTTGCAACAGCCATTACCTGTCCCCCACTGTGTTCCGCTCATCCTTCCCTTTCACACCTTTGTGTTCTCTGACAGCGCAGGCGTAAAAAAGCTTCAAATGTCACGGCTCCACTCTGGGAGACAGCTAAGGCATAAAAAACACCTCCCCTTTCTTTCGCGCTAAACTTGTTGGAGCAGCGGGAGGACGAGCTTCCTTTGAATGTTTTATCGGGGCAGTCTTGTACTTACACTTTCATGTCGACAAATATGTGGTAGGAAGCCGTTCTTCCCGTCACATCTCGACTGGGATTAGCGCTTCGATCCCTGCGTGCTAAAGGAGCGCCAAAGATAGCGGTATTGTGTGTGCACACGGGACAGCGCAGGTAGAGAGGCACATTCAGCTAACAGGATTATTCACGCTAACAGGGGTACCGCGGCGCAGGCTATCAAAGGCAATGTGTAAACAGCTTAGCCACAATAAGACCTCCACCGGTGTGTGACCGATAGCAGGTTTACTCCAGCATGTAAACACTCCCGGCGTGGAGAATGAGAGCGCAGCGGCCGCTGTTTGGAGCCACAGCTACTGCAAGCTATTACACACTTGATTTGAGCTTCTTTTAGATGTCCCAAATATTTGGATTCAAACTATTCAAAGTGCTCAAGTTAAGTTTCTATACTTGAAAAACACTTCCAAAGAAAAGAGGAGTTCAATGGAATAGAGCTTTTAAAGACGACTGAAGGCAAATGAAGCCGACGTTTCCATGATTTAACTGACAACAGTTCTAAATGCTAATGGTTTTAAGTTTCAAGCACAAAAGAAAAACTACAGTTTAGATTTTTTTTTTTTTTTTACAAAGGATGAAAGGATACTGTCTTAAAATGATTTGAGTTTCACAAAAAGTAATTTGTGGAAAAATATGTGATATATCTGTAGATAAAATGAAAAACTACTTTTCCGTTTTAATTTTTTTTTTTAATGTTTTGTGCCTGTTTTAAGCTCCTTTTAAATAATCCAAATCAAACCAGGCTCTGATGTTGCTCACATGCATTTCAGTGGTTTTCATTTGACACATGTTTAATATTTTGTAATATTCTGCCAGATTTACACATGTTCCACTTCACTTTTGCCTCTAGTTTCTTCCATTCTGGGATTTAGAGTGTTTTTGTTTACAGACTTTTAAAGGGTCTATATTAGAATGTGCCAAAAACCTCCACGGAGACACATTAGCTGAAACAATACAAACTAGTCAACTTTAAAGCAGTGGCACAACCTGATCAGCTGCTGGTAAATACATGTATCACTCTATACTCAGAACACTGTTTAATGATGGCTAAGTTTAGTATTTGGCATGTTAAAATCTGCCCAAATCATGAAATATTGAGTCAAATCTGCCTCACGTCCAAGTCACGACACACCCCTCTATAAGCTAGTGTCAATATGTTATTTGTCCTGTATTTGAAAACTGTCCTTTGTACTCTTCAGACTAAACCGTTGGGGCTTTTTTTTAATTCGAGTTTGCAGAAGATTAGCAGGCCGTGACAGACGTGCGGTACCTGTCTGAGCATGAGGTTCCCGTCCTTTTCCGAGTTGATTTCCACGTTGAACATTCTGGTGTAGTCCCCGGCGATGGAGATCCTGGGCACTTTGTTCCTGGGCTCGTCTCTGTCCTCCAGCTTCAGAATGGTGATCTTCTCATTCATCTTGTGGTTCTCGGGCACGGTCTCCTCGAAATGATCTGCCAACGCAACGCCATGGCATTACACCCGAGACACTTCTGCCAATTACTGTGCGCCTCCAAAGTGCGCCAACCCAAAAAACCATTCCAAACGTGGTGACCGTAAAGTATGATGTGAAATGTTGATTTGCGAGTGACCTTGTGATTCCCGGCTGCAGTTATTAAAAGCTCAGAGGGAGTCGGGGAAGAAGTACTTAATGCTGTAACTGAAGAAGAAGATGAAAAGTACCGTTTAAAAATGTGCTTTGAGAGTAAGAGTAAGAATTGTATAACGTGTTCAATGTAGGGATTTAAAAATATATATAATTCTGCTCATTTCCGGTGAACAGAAGCTATTTTAATCATTTTCCTTATTTCTCTTGTGAATTTTATGTATTTTTGTGTGATCAAAGTTGGGGCTTGAACCTTTGGACAGAATGTCACCAAGAATGTGCTAAATAAAACCCCTGAAACCACGTGAAAAAGTGCCTTCTACTTTTCAGTCCAGTTCAGACAAGTAATGCAGTAGAAAGTACAGATACTTCTACTGCTCGGAGGCCTGTCTTACTTGTGATGAAGGAGGCGATGTTGTCGTTGATGTCTTTGACTTCGACCGTGACGGAGGTGGTGGCAGTGCTTCCAGAAGGTTTGCCCCTCATGTCCTGTGCCCGGACCACCAGCACGTACTGCCCCACGCTCTCCCGGTCCAGGTCCCCTTGGCTGCAGCTCAGCATACCTGGAAAAACAAGATCAGAGTGATGTACGCACTCCCTTATTTCTCTTTATTACTTTTGTTCTTTTGGTAGACTGACTTTTATCGCCCCCAATGGATCTGCAACACAAGACAGACTTTGGCAGAAAAACAAGACTTGATAGTGTTTATGCTACAAAAATAAGTGCATGTTCAACAGAAAGATGTACTGTAATCCCTCAGACGCCAGGGTAGGTTCCATAGCAAGGGGAAATTGAACTCACTCAACTGGACAAAAGTTTTAAGAGTGAAGATGCTTTGCCACTCATCCAATTAGCTTCTTCAGTTCATCTGACAAAGAACAGTCAGTCACAGCTAAGGTACGATTTATCACCATTTACACCTCTATTCTCAGACCTAATTTAGAGTATGCTAATTGGAGAAAGAGGAATCTTTAGGGACTCAGGTGACAGTTCAAACCTTTTTGCTTTAATTGTATAATATTCCTACCTGTGACCTCGTTGATCTGGAATTTCCCATCTCCGCCGCGGACCAGGGAGTAGCGCAGCTCTCCGTTTGCAGTGGAGGGATCATCAGCATCAGTGGCCTTCACCACCACTATTTCAGTCCCTGTAATTCAGAAAAAAGTGTTGGTTTGTGGTGACAGGAAAGGCCTCGCTTCTGTCAGTCTGTCCCAGGGCAGCTCTGGCCACAGAAGTAGCTTACCACCATCAAGAGTAGAGTGAATGAGTAAGACAATGCAATGTAATGTATTGAAAGGCACTGTATACATCCAATGCATTATTCATGTATAAAGAACCAGGTACAGGTATTAGCAGGTACAATAGTGTGTGTTTAAAGTAGAAATCTTTAAAACATAATAGTAGAAATCAATTAGATAAGGTCACTTGTCCAATGTATTGTCGTCAAGGAATAATTACCTGATATTTTTCCAATCTAATTCTTACACACAAAACCTACACAAAACCATATATATGCTTTATTTCTGGCACATAGAAAAGTCCCGGTTGTGGGAAAATCTATCGCAAGATTTAAATGAAATTGCAGATTGCATGGCGTTGAAAAGGTCATAATGGTTGTATATGCCATCCAATTCTCATCTTATTTCCATTTTCAATTATCACCTATGCATTTGCAATCAGTTTTCGTCTGACTCAGAGACAAATCACGACCCATGAAGTTTTAATGGTGAACAAAACATCTCCTCTCAATGCGTATAAGGTTATGAATTGTCATTTAATACATATTTAGTTTTAGTTTAGAAGGGTTCAGCAATTATGAATTAAGTCTGTGTCTGTGCTTTATAAAATGGGACGTGTAGTTATTATTAAGGTTAAAAGCTCCTTCCCAGCGACATAAATTGAATTCAGAGCTTTCTCTGTTATGTCTTATCTAAAATAGAGGTTGGTAGTCTTGCACTCTGCTACAGTTTCTATAGAAAAACATTGTTGGCATTTTATAAAATGCCAAATTGACAAGATCTTTTCTGTTACTTATGATTATCCTATGCAACGTAATCCACTAAGCACCACTATCCCTGAGAAAGAGGAACACAATATGAGTGTGTGCGTCTGTAAGTCACAATGACTCGGGACAGTTTTATGTGTCTTTGGACCATTTTACAAGTAAGATGTCCAACAGAGAAAATGTTTTGCATAAGATATGGGACCCTTTTATAGCGTACTGTGGATTGGTTCGCACTTTCAGCAATTTTTCCGAGAGGTTTTATAACATAAAGGCATAAAATCCTCTGTGTTTTTATGTATGATAGTGTCTCAGGAAATATCATTTTGTTAACTTAAAATGAGCCAGAGTGCACTGTTGTTGTTGTTGTTGTTGTTGTTGTTGTTGCTGTTGTTGTTGTTGTTGTTGTTGTTGTTGTTTAAGGTTTTGCCCTTTTGAGAAAAGTAGCAAAAAAACTAGAAATATATATCGGGAAAAAGGGGTGTAGTTGTTATAAAGTGGTACTAAAAATGTGTTCCTTAAGGTGCACTTTATTGTCCCGTGAGGGAATGTGTCCTGTGCATTTGACCCATCTGCAGCTCGGGCCTCTCCTCAGGGGCCCGTCTCCAGGTCTGTGTGCTGGACTTGGTCAGGACTATCTTGGCTGGAGGATTTTACCCATGGGGCATGTTTTGTGTTGATGGGGGAAAGCGGAGAGCCAGAGTCGAACCCACAACCTTCTTGCTGCGGGGTGAGAAGTCACTACACTGATCACATTGTTCCTGTCATTTCAACCTTCTCACCAAGTAGTTCAAGAGCCAAAAAGAGGCCCATATCGTATTGTATTTGGCCCAATTGCACAATTGCAACATAAGCAGCTGCAAATGACCAAACTGCAATCGATATGTGGAATTTTGATTAATCTAAACATTTTCAACTGGGTCGAGTTACTATTTTCAACGTTGTGTTTGCATTCACTCATTTTATTCCTGTCAGTGTCTGTCACACTCGGGTTGGGCTTAAGCTCTAAATATATTTGTTTGGCTCGGTTAGGAGGAAATAATGATGTGGGTTTGAAGGGATTCTTTTACAGTGTCAAAAGTAACATTTCTGCCAAAGCCCCCTGAAGGCATCTCGTTCCCCCAGGCCAGAACCGAGGGGATGTTTGGGGTAAGGGAAAAGCTCAGAACTAAATTTAGCCCTGGTCCCCGAGCACAAATGCATTCAGCTCCTCCTGAGGTTTACAGTCCCATTGGGAAAACTGGAGACCGCGTTTTCCAGCTGCAGAGTCGAGGCCCCAAAGGTTCAAGAAGAAAAGAAAAGTCTCAGACAAATAAATCCATAGAGAAAATGGTCTGTTATTTGTCGAGGTCCGTGCCATTAGAAATATCTGTCTCCTATTTTTGTCACTTATCACTGTGACATATCATAATAACCCAAAAAGTTCAAATTGTGAAGTTAACAACATATAAAGTGATGACACATTAATACATTTTTAGCAGTGAAATGGCTCTTCTTTAAAAGCTGCTTTTTAAAAGTTTCCTTCACACCTTTTTAATTGGCATCTATTTTTTCTTTGGGATACTCCTAAAACCTAAAATGTTGAAAGCAACAACTACACTTAGCATGATCACCCGTCACAAGGAGATAGAACCTGAGCATATTCAGAAGTGGATTTACAAATCTACAAAACAAAAATGAGTGAGTGTAAGAATTTGATGTGTGCGCATGTTTCCTAGTCTTGCCTGGCAACTATCATAGTCTGGACACACTGAAGATCTTGTAGTGAACTTGAACTTTAATCTATGCTATAATGTTATGCTCTCATAAGAACATACCTGGAGTGGTATTTAGCTTCATTCATGCTTGTTTCATAATCCTGTTTAGTAAGTCCGCTCCCCTCTGCGCCTCAGAAAATGTCCCAGTTTTATGAAGTCAAAGGTCGAGCTCCGAGATCTTCTTTGCTGTTTTTAAGTCCGTAAATCAACATCAGATGTGTTCTGAGAGTTTCTTCATCAAATCATGTTCATTACAACTGAGCGCCTGCGTTAACCGGAGAAAGCTAGCGTTTTTCTACCCTTTGTGATTCCCTCTGCTGCCAGTAGATTGAGTGCTAGTACAATTCCTGAGGTAGGAACGCCGAACAGAAATACGAAAAAAACGTATGCTTTTAGTTCTAAAACATGAGATGCGCTATCAGAGGTACTCAAGAGCATGTTTTAAGGCCAATAACAATACAAAAATGCAAAAAAATGTATCTTTTAAAAAATGCAACCCCAGGTCACCCTTGAAAAAAGGTCTCAATGGGTTCTTACCTGGTTAAATACTGGTTAATATAGAATTATCAACCCAAAATATGAATTCAACACGACTAGCATACATCCACATTATTACGTTACTCCCATTAGTAATACTATCAGTTTTTAGATAAAACTATAAAGTAATCTTAATATAGAAACACATAATAAGCATTTTGAATCGTGTCCACTTCCCCAAATGATGATTCAAATGTACTCTGGTGTGGCCCACTTACCCACAGGGGACCTCTCAGTGACGGATCCGTTCAAGCCTTTGGGGAACACGGGCATGTTGTCGTTGATGTCGTTGACGATGACCTCGAACCCCCCGGAGTCCTCCACCAGCCGGTTGTTCCCGTCGTACATCTTGGCGCTCAGATGGTACACGTGCTTCTCCTCCCTGTCCAAAGACCTGGTCACAAACAGGTCGCCCTTGTTGTCCACGGTGAAGACAGTGTTGGCTCCTTCTCCGTCGATGCTGAACTTCTTCACGTCCATGCGCAGAGTGGACTTCAGCTGTAACGCAAAAAGAACAACAAAAAGAATAATCGAAATGTGAGTTTGCACATGAACTTGGGGGAGAGGCAGTTTTGGGGCTAAACTGTTGAGATATTTATCAAAGAGCTGATTTGCACAAACTAAACCCTGGGGTGTGCAGCATCAAAGTGAATGGAAATGACAGTGATAACATTTTAACTAGAGACGAGTCAGCGGGGGACCTGACGAAACCTGAACTATTTAGATTCTGTTTACATGACTGACAATGAAGCTGACAGTGTCACTTCTGAGCATTTAAACCGCTTGCGATCATGATCAATGTTCTCTTCATTCATGTAGTGTGGGCAGCTACTGCAACTGAACTCAAGCCATCATTTCAAATTCCGGTGTTTACATTATATTTACTTTATCATTAATACTTTACGGATCTTTGCACACGTTTTAATGTTAAACTACCGTAAAGTGGACATATTCTGCATTTTTAAACATGCTTTTGGTTTAGGTTTATTTGTCATATACAAGTTAGCACACAAACAGTGCTATGAAAAGGGTTTGGATGAGAAGAACACATCTTCTCACTAAAAAACAACACAATTAAATAAAAATATGAATTGTCTAAATGCTCATTGCACCCTGACACTGAAATTGCCCTTTAGCCCGTTATAAGTGCTACTTTGAGTTAAGGAGCTTGACTGTCGGACTGTAATAACTGTCTTTTGGTCATTTGGTCATTAGTATTTCATGTTTGACTGCTATGCAGAGTCATTACCCTTATGCCCTTTGTTTGTTGTGATGCTTAAAAACTCTTAAAACTTAAAAGATTTTTACCTGTGAAGCAACAATCTGGGGAAAATTAAAACAGAGTGATTTGTGAGGGTCAGAGAAGATGAGCATAACATGGTCAAAATCTCCAAAAGGTACATTTTCATAATACCAGTACAGTACTGAGGCCTACACTCCAGAAACCTCTAACTTAACACAAATAAAGTACTTTTTGGTGAAATAACATTGAAAAAAAAAATGCTTGTAAAAACTAATTGTGGTTTTTGAACAAAAGTTAGATCCTGTTTTAAAAGCTTATAAAATGCAATCTGGAATGGACATTATGCAGAAAACTGAAGTGACTCTGTTCTGCTCCATTTTAACAGTTTAAGTAGTAAGTTTTTTTGAGTGACGTTTATTTGTAAAACTGTTTATTTTCCAAGAATGAATCTGATAAAAAAAATTGAAAAATTAAGTTTGTGCCAAGCATAACATAGATGCATTGATTCTACTAAACTAGCATGTTGTCTCATAGATCATTCCCCAATTAGATTTTAACTGTCATATTGCCAAGCCCTAATATTAAATACCAAAGTGTTTACATTCTGTCTGCTTAAACCAAGTCAAAAAATCAAAAAAATTAGAAAAATTCATGTTCACTCACTTGTCCTATCTTGTACGGGACGGGCGCAGGCTTCTCCTCCTCCACGTACAGCGAGTTCCAGATCCAGTCTCGCTTCTGCCGGAGCAGGATGGGATACGACTCCTTCCCCACTACAGCTTCATCCGGACCTTGCTCCTCTGCTTCCCCCAACGCGGCTCCGAAATCCGCCAACGTGCACCAGAGGGCCAGCAAGGTCCACAGCTCCGGTCGCGCCATCATCTGGAACAGGCAGTGCAGAGGAATGAAGCGCGGGGTAAAGGAGATCGCTCTGAAGCCACTTATCAGCGGCGGACAGAACGTCGTCGTTGAGTGCCAGGGTGACGACCAAGGACTTAGCTGCCTATCATTCAAGACCAGCACTCTTAAACCTCGGCATGCTGGGACCCCGATGAAACATTTAGCCCTTTTGACGTTGGGGACGGGGCGGGAAAGGCAAAGGGTATAGCACAGTGCTCGGGATGGGAAAAGGGACGGTATTAAACATGGATCGCGACCTAGTTTGCAACCTCACCCGAGGGTGAAGAAGGTGTGGAACGGGAGAGAGACGGAGACAAGGGAGGACAGGGTCAAGATGTGTGACGAAATGAGGGTAAACAAGACTTCGGAACGTCTCAACCCATACAATAATAGAGGCTCAAACTATAGAAACTAGAAAGTGATTTGAACAAACGTCGATGCTGAAAAAATTGCATTCATTGGACAAAGTTGGAGCTTTCGTGAACAGTTTTAGAACAGTCTGAGTTTATTTGTCAGGGACCATGTACAAATTGATTAACCTGAATTACAAATACAAAAGAAAGGATGATGTGACCAGATTTAGCTACTGTTAATTTCCATCTGTAGTGTACACAACACTTCAAAAGTACAATTATAGCTCACCTAGCTAACTCATTAATAACATTATCGCAGTAGAACTCACAATGAAATGTCTCTCTGTCCCATAGGGCTATAGACCTTGAGTCGTTAAGTCCATTCATTGGCTGATGGCTGAATTATTTTGGGGTGGGTTTAAAAGATTTATGTTCAGCAGCAGATAAGAAGAAGATTGTAGTTGTTTTGAAGTTTGGGGGTAATATGTTATCTCATGGTTTTGTTAATGAACTTACAGATATGTGTCACAATCAAAATTAAATCATAGAAATACTTCGATAGATTTTAGTGCTTTTTTTGAGAAACAACTCTAAATAACCTCTTATACATGTTACTGATGAAATGACATAAATATTGTCAAATAAACATGTTATGTCTTCTTCTATGAATATTTATGTAGAATATTTTTGTTTTGAAGCTTCATTACCAGGTCCTCATTTCTTTGTCTTCTTTAATAGCATGGTATTATCAGCTCTAGTATAGCATGTATAAAGAAACTATTTTTTATTTTGTGTTGAAAATTACATTGAAGTTTCTAAAATTACTGTACTTTTTCTTTTTTTTTCTAGTCGCACTATCATTGAAGTATCTAAATTGAGTGTTGTGTTTGAAATTATAGTCTTATTATAGTCTACAAATGCTACTTTGATGAATGGGCCAAATTGTCCCTGGGAATTTACATCAACATTACTCATATTGCCAACTCGAGTACATAAGTTAGTAGTACTGTGTCGGTGTAAAGTAGTACTGTCTACAAATGAGCTTTCAAAGGTCGTAATCTGGACCAGTGTTTTAGAAATCAAGACATTATCACTTCAAACACTTGAAGTCATTTTCAAGCTGATGGAAAATGGTTTGCGCAGCTAGAATTGATACTCTCCTGAGTTGGTCCTGCCCAAAAGGCGGAGCCTTAACTGAAACTAGCCCTCAAACAATTTCCATCAGATTGAAAATGACTTTTGAATGGAGTCGACACATCTTGATTTCTAAAACAGCGTCCAGATGTCGACCTGTGAAAGCGTTTCCACCATGAAGCACTCGAATGAGAGAAAACATCGACTTGTCTACTAATTATAATAGACTTGATCAAGTGCTAACTCGGAACATATGAGACGTTGCCCAACCAATTTAAGTCAGCGCGGGTTCTAGTCAGAGGGGTTACGTGCAAAAAGTGTGGGATGAATAATTACTTGGAAACCCACAATCATGGAACAGCTGACACGACTCGTAGTGTTCCATCATCCACTAACGGCATCACAACTTGAGATTGGCGAGGTACGACACAAATGCCACATGGGCACAAACACTCCATCCAGTTTGCGTTTCGTACTTGAAAGTCAGCCAAGACATTCACAGGCTTGTTTGAGCACATTTCTGTTGGACTGGAAAGAAAACCCCTCTGAATATACACGTGTAGAATGAACATATGTAGTTGTTGACTCTGGAAAGGTTGTTAATATATTCAGGATAAAAGAGTGTGGAAACAATAACAACAGCTGCTGCATCATTTCAAGTTAAATCATAATGAGTTAACTGTGTGTTTGCGTATTACCCAGATCTTAATTAACAACAAAAATCACACAGAAAAAATTGAAGTTATTTTTGTTCTCTTGCTCTGCCAGAAGGAAGCTTGAGGGCAGCAGACAGATGACATTTACAAAATCATCCTGGAAATAACAATATGGGCATAGCCTTTTAAATGAAAGATAAAGGACAAATATTATTCATGAATTGTATAGTTCTTGTCCTTTAAACATGCCCTTGAGTACCTTTACTTGTTTTAGAACTTTAAATGATGTGTATACATACAGCACATGCCAGGCATTTCCCAGGTAATCGAGTTAGACTCCATCTGCAGGCAGCAGAGGGAATCACATATGGGAGATAATTAAACCTTGCCCTGACATGCTAATGTAAACACGCAGTTATAATGAATGCAGTTCAATGGAAGAAATGCTCTGTCTGGTGAAGATTTATGGATTTAAAAATGACTCAGAAGATCTCAAAGCTTGACCTACGACATCACAAATCAGTGAAATTCAGAGTGTTTTAGGGAGGCTCATAGGGAGAGGATTTATGAAACAGGATTGATAAAACATGTGTAAAGGAAGCTAAATACAACCCCAGGTATTTTATTTATGAGGAAACAAAGTCAGTTTGCATAATGTGTCCTTTAAGTTGGTCTCAACTCTCCTTTGTACTGTCCAGTGACTTGCTGAAATCATGATAAACAATAGAAACGGGAAGATTTTGATTTAATCTGTATTAGGCTCTGCAAGACGCTGTGTGCACCAATCCAACATCTATCTCCTGAAGTGATGTAAATAAATTGAATTTGGTGAAAGCCTCCTTTCCATATAGCATATTGTTTCATTCAAAAACACATTTCTTTTGTTTGGGCTTCAGGCCATTTGACAAGTTGTTCCTGGCGCATATAGAAAGATTCAGATTGGAAGAGGTTAACATTATGCACATGTCAGTGTGCAGTTCGCCATGTTTAAGTGCATTTATTGAAGAGAAGAATATGGAACACATATGGCGTCATCTGGTAGAGGTTTTTTCTGACCTGAGAGCGGTGAATTTCTACATTATCCATAATGCACTGCAGCGGCTTATCAAAGGTGTCATATAATTGGAAATATGTTCAGCGCATGAATGTCAAGTGAATGTCAGAGACGGTAATATGCTCCATATAAATGAGATGTGGATTGGAGACTGATATTAGAATGTGATATGTGTCAGAGTCGACCACACTCACTTCAGCCAAATGTATTTTCTGTCCGTGACCCTCTTCCTGGACACAATCACACACAGTTTAAATACATGTTTTATGGCGCCCATGGAGAATGCTGCAATGTGACTCCTATAATGTAAGGTTAGATCATGTTGACATGCCATACAACTATGTAGTGTGCAGGTTATTTCATTACATACATTTTTTTAATGTCTTGATTGCTTGTCGGTGTAATCCTCATTCAAACACGAGTGATACATGAAAGAAAAAGGTAGTAAACAATGTTTTTTATAATTAAGAACGTTCTGATTCAGTGATTTCCATCCGAAACATAATTTTCAGTATCTGAAGTGGGTCTGAGCAGTATAAAGTTCAGTTTCTCTGAGCAGCTCCTTCAGGTTGAAAATGACTTTCAAATGGAAGTCAAAACATTATGATGATAAAGACATTATCCAAATGATAACCCTTAATTGAACTTTTTTACGATGGCCTTCATTGCTTATTTGACTGTTATTGGGGACTTATTATCTTAAATCATGTATTGCAAAAGATCATTTAAAGGATCCCTTTGTCCATGGAGATGCTGTTGTTTTGCCTGGAACGTTCCACAGTATTACATTAAGCTTATCCATCTCGCTTTTAATCAATTAATCAGGTGTTTTATTTCATTACTTCATTTGTCGATTTAGTATAAATTATATGGATTATTGTATTTCTGTGTATATTTCCCCCATTTTTTTGTGGGAAGCAATGTCTTTGGTTAAAAAACTGATATATCACAGAATATCATGTGCAATACATTGTCGCATTGCAAGAGACTCTGTGACTCCCAGCCCTTATCTCCATGGAGACAAGAAGAAAAGTTACATAGTGCACCTATAAGCTCTTAAATACTCAAGCCTAATATCCATCCAGTAAGAGAAACAAAACTAAAAATACACCTGGTATGTATTTTAGATACAAATAACATTTAAATGGTTAACGTAACATACAACTGAGCACCACAACATTTTCGTCCACAATGCCACTGCAGTTATGTCCAAGCATTTTTCAACTCAATCAATAAATCACAAAATGTACCGATAAAAGTTTACCAAACCAACAAGAGTAAAACGTTTGCAATTTTGTTCAGCTCTGAGCTTTTCGGCCGAGACCCAGAGTTCGCTGCTGTCGCTCTCGTCAGAGCACGACAGGCTGAGAGCCGAGCGAACTATAATTTTAATCAACCACATGTACTTTTCACACTAATGAGCGCGAGGAGACCAAAAGTGCCTCTTACATTTGAGGAGTGCTTTTTACACTTAGATTCTTTGACACTTAGGCACTTTGACACTACCATTTAGGGCAGGCCAACTTACATATCCTCCAGCCGACCTATGACAAGACATTTCAAGTCAATAAGTGTCATTTCAAACCAAGAACTGAAGCAGATAGAAAAGTGCACTATTTAACTTTTCCTGTTTGTCTTCATGGAGATGTTATTGGTCTCTCTTAAATGTTCCATAGTATGGCATTAAACGTATGTACCAAGACAAGCAGGCCAAGTTACAGGTACAGTAAGAATGTTTTACAAGTTTGTTTATAAGTACACATGTATTTGTCAAAATGCACAAACAAGTTAAATGCCATATTGTGGAACTTGTGGAACTGATTATTTTGCACATAAATAAGTAAACATTTTTAAACTATATAATTTTGCTGTTCATTCATCATATAAAAAGCATAAACAAGTTAAAAATGTCCCTCCTCATATAATGTATAACCTAAATGCAGAGTAAAATGCACATGGAAAACACAATTAGCTTCTTGTGGCTTGTATTAGCATAGCATTGGAATTCTGTGCTAAACACGGCTTTGTTGCTTGTAACTAATGACAACAACAAAAACTTTATCTTGCGTTGTCAAAGAAAAAAGCAAGAGCAGTCTGTTCATTAAAGTATGTGTTTACATTTTTAGCCTGGACGCAAACGGACAGCCTCGCCGTCACAACAAAAACGTTCTTGGCTAATTGCTTGTCGCTAATGGCTACAGTTACTCAACGTGACAGAGGCTAAAACAAGGTAAGGTCAGACCAAACCATCTCTGTGTCTATAAAAAGGAGCTGTCTCACTTCATCCACCCGTCTCCTGCTCTGCTGTTTTTACTATACTTTTATTACTCCCACACAAGGACAACACGAGCACACCTCATAAGCCTTTCATAAAATCACTCTCTCCCCCTTTTCCTCATCCTACACTTTCAGCTGCGTCCTGCAACCCACATCCCTTCAGTTCAACCGCAGCAGCAGAAACATCCGCCTCCTCAGCCTCTTCATCTTCTCTTAAGGCAGAACACAACACGATAGAACCAGGAAAATATTTAAAAAGTGATAAGAACAAGCTGTAAAATAAACAGTAAGCAATTGCAATCTTAATGTTGCTAAATGCCTTCATATTTGAGTCATCACTGTTCTTTTTGCTTTGTTTTTTGGTAATCCTCTTACTAACTTTGATAGTTTTGAAGTATAAATACAGTGACGTAACTACACTGAATGCACAGATCTCTTTGCGTACCAAGTGGAGCATATTTTACCTTATTTTCCACCTCTGGGAGTATGTGGGCTGCTTGTGGACGCGATTCATTATTATCTGTTCCTTGACTCACCAAAACACAGTGCATACTCATGTGTCTTTGTTTGCTGCTGGTTATGCAATTAAATTTGCCCGTTTACCTGAAGTTTGGCAGTTCAATCCCTGTGTTCATTTTTTGCATGTTGTCGTTGGGCAAGACTCTCCTCACTTCTGTCTGTGCACACACTGGTTTAGAAATGTGTGTGAATCGCTCCATCACAGTTTTAAGTTCCCAAAAGAGGGTAAAAAGCCAAGCCAACAATAACAATACTCATTATTTTAAATCTAGTATAGAAGAGTGACATACAGTTTTACAATTCTTGGCATTTCAACAACTCTGCCTTGTGCTCAGGATTTAATCAACATGTACTAACAAACTTATAGTCAAACGTCTTGTTCATTACAAGAAAAACAGACCAAATAGCCCCTTCTCTGCTTACACCATGAGGAATGCCTTGGAACACATTCAGCTCTGAGATGACGAAAATGTGTTGGAAGGAGCAAACTCAGGGGTGTGGTCACGTGTGCGGGTCAGACCGTGAACTCGGACTGGGCGTTTACGGACTGCTCTTAATTAAAACTGTACGTCATTCCAAACACGCGTTATTTGGTCATTCCCAGGTCCCTTGTTACAGAATTTATCGCCTTCACCTGCAAAAAGGCAAATAAAATGGTAGAATTCCCCTTAAAACTGCAAGGCACTTACTTGACTCAGGTTACAATTTTGGACTGATTACCGCATTTCAATGTCTTGCATCATTGGTTGGTGCCCTGGAGGCATTTTAGCACAGTTTAAGCAAAATACACATTGCAGTTATTTTGAAATCTTTCTCAACACCTCAGAAATATTTGGTTTTCAAGTGGCATTTGCACGGTTAATCCAGGACTAAATGTGAACAAGATAAGGCCAAAACACAGATTAAAGAAGCATTTTACAACCAGTCTGTAATGGGACTAAACCAAGAAAAGCCATAAACCACTTTTCAAAAACTAGATCACACAAAGCCAAACTGAACCAGGACTAAACAATTCAAATATTGGAAAACCAGATTTAAACCATGGCAAATCAAGCAGCCTTTCGACCTCACCTGCTTGTCTCCATGGAGATGTTTTAGCTTTGCCTGAAACATTTGAGTAAACCATCAAACCATCAAACCTCACTCTCACTTTGTTTTTGTTTTTTAGACTACTCTATTCCTTTTTGAGTTTGTCTATTTGTTTCCGGGTTTTGATCTGTTTATTTGATGTTTCTTGGAGGAGGTGGAGTCACTTGCTTTTTTAGGACCTGTACAAAAACAATTATTATGTAAAGGAGTATAAATAGTTTTACCCTATAGTATATATATATATATATTGTAAAAGGATCAAAAAGAGATGACTGTGTGCTGTATGCATCTAATTATAAAGGTTTTTTTCCCCTCATGCTAGTTGTTGTTAGCGTTATCGTGATGACAGAATTCTGCTCTGGGCTCTGAAAGTTTGGAAAATGTGATAAAGGAACGGGACCTGATTTTTACTGTTTTATAATATGTCTGTACTGGGGAATAACTGATTTTACTCTATTATATGCAACCAAATCAGGCAACCTACATGAATTAGTTCTGTTTCTCACATTTCAAAACATCAGCAAATCTCATATAGCGTGTTTATCAAAGTGAGGAATAACTTTGGACTGCTGCAAAAAGTTGAAAAAGACCATATTCAGTTGGTGAACCATCCACCCGAGAAGTTACACCTTTAAAACCTTGAAATAGATAAGTTGGAGGACTAAAACAACTCTACCAGGTCAGCAAAAGATACCACAGGAACCAGTGGTCTTTTGACAACCGTTAGCCTCATAAGTTAGCCCCTTAAACCTTCATCCACCATAAACCCCCCCGCATGGCTTTATCTAATAACACAGAAATGCCAGGCTATAATCTGCGAAACACTTTGGACTCCCCGCGCGCACCGCTGGATCTCCCCCATGTCCGCTGTCTTCCGCCAGCCCGTGCTCTCCAGATTAGTCCGTCTTATTGTCTTGGCGCTATTAGCAGCTGGGAGGAGAAGAGCGATTACGTCCAAAAGGATTATACGGCACAAAGTCGTCTCCCTCTAATGGCCTAATCTCGTATTGGGCTGACCTCTGCTGACCTGTTCACACAACGCCAAATCAGCTCGAACAAAGAGCTTTTGTGAAGATATTTCGTCTTTTTCCTTTCAAATTACCACGAAAAAACAACAACACTTTTTTAAAACAGCAATTTACCGCTTAATTAGGAGTGAATGGAAGATTGATAAATGTTAGCAACAAACGGCTTTGTCCCCTCGAGCTACAAAAGAATACAACAAACAGTAATACCGTACTCATTATTTCTAGTCAAATCAAAGCCGTATTTAAATAAAGCCAAAGAAAATGGAAAATAAGCAGCAACATTGCAGATAATGAACAGAGATTTTTCAAAACAAGCCTATTAGTTTTGGAGGATTCTTAAATGACGCGGGTGTTTGCTCTTCAGAATTTAAAGCTTTGCGTCAGTTTGGTTGAGCCGGAGGTGCGCCGGGCGGATAGTGAGCTCCAATTAGGTGCAACGGGAGATAAAAAGAACCAAGCTCGGTTCAAAGTCAAACTCTGGTTAAGCCTCCAGGTCGCTGGAATCAAATCACAGAAACATTCCTCAGACTGGTCGATGTGAAAGAGAGAGAAACATGCTGCTGTTTCTTACTCCGTCTCTGTTACAAATGAGATGTAACCTGCATGTGGTTATAGAAGGATATCAGAGGTGACCAAGGTTTTTGAAACACCCGGCAGAGGGCCACGGACTGGTGAACAATATAGTGAATCATTCAATGAGCACAAGCAATAAGCAATGCATTTAGTGAAGGTTGGATTGCACTTCAGCTCCATAATTTCCCCAGGGATCCTAAATATTGGCTCTGTTTAACACCTAAAGGTTTGTTATCAAGCTAATAATGCGGGAGAACAGGGCTGCAACTAATGATTGCTGTAGTATAGTATAATGGGTTTTTAATTATTAAACTAGTCAGCTATTTCTATATAAAGCTGTCTTTGTTAAAAAAATATATTTGTATGTATTTTAGAGTCTGATTAGTCCAAATAACAATTACCATGATAAAAATAGGATTACTTTTAGTCACGTTCATGCCTAGTAAAGAATTTAAAAGACATGTAGTAAAAAGTTCTAGTTGTAATCTGCGTCGTTTGATCTGAAAAATTGGTCTGCGAGGCACAATTTTGACCCCTCGGATGTGTATTATTGCTATAAGTCAGGAGGCCTTTGGTGCCAGCTGAATATCGTCCATCACAGTGTCGCTTTAGCCGTTACAGTGATCGACAACAGCTCTAACCCTGTACACATCTTGTTTGTCCAGAATTTCCTTGACCTGAGCTCCCTGACATCACAGTTAAGTTAAAGAACAGTGTTTCCTGTGCAGTGTGTCAGCCGCATCCTTCCTCTGTCCTGCACAAACATCCTAATCAGAGCCAGTCGCTGCTGCTAATGAGTCTTCACTAGAGGGTCTACAAATAACCACATCAGGAACAAAGAAAGGCTTGGACAGTGGGGCAACAGCTCGGACGGTTGGTGGAGATCTACTAAATGACCTCACAGAGTCTTCCTGACGCTTTCACAACACAGACTAGACTAGAACGCACTCATAGAAGACATTGGCACAGAAAGGTATGTCTTTAACGTTGGTCAGATGGTCCTTCATACTTATTCATAAATTATATCTTGACATTTGCACTTGAACACGTTCGAAAATGACTATAATCAGCCCCCACACAAATACAAAAGGCTGCAATTTTCAAGTCAGCAACACACCATTTAATCAAACGTTTAATCTTTTTTTTCTAGATTGTTGATGTTGTTGGAACCATTAATTCACTTTTTTCATGTTTAAGGTAAAATTCCCCAAAGGAATCACATAAACATATAGATGTTCCTCCTGCAATCCTGTTACAGAATTCTTTTGCTTTGACTTCACCACTTCGTACGAATAAAGACTAATAGACAAGCTGCCCTCCCCGTTGCTCTCATTTTATTAATAATACATCACATTTCTGAAAATATGAAAAATAGATCTTTCCTTGGGCAAATTTATATTTGATTAGACGATCTATGGATGTAGCAAATGGCACACTTATGTCAAGATGTGGCACGATCAGAGCGCTTGACGTTTACTCAGCCCTGCTTTAAACCCCAGTCAGAGAATGAATCACAAATCTATATTCTGTGTGTGACAAACCCACGGGGCCCATTCCCGAAAAGGGCATTTTTTAAACTGAATTTCCGTCTTCGAAACACAACGTCTCTCTGCTCCCATTTTATCAGCAGCAGGAAGTGTAAACACAAAGCCCAGTGGGAAATCCAAAGTCAGATAATGAAGAGTGCTGATCAAACGGCCAGCACACGCCCTTCCTGTCATTCAGCCTGGGCTGGGGGCCGTGGGCTGGGGGCCGTGGGCTGGGGGCCGTGGGCTGGGGGCCGGGGGCCGTGGGCCGGGGGCCGTGGGCCGGGGGCCGTGGGCTGGGGGCCGTGGGCCGTGGGCTGGGGGCTGGGGGCCGTGGGCCGTGGGCTGGGGGCCGTGGGCTGGGGGCCGTGGGCTCGGGGCCGTGGGCTGGGGGCTGTGGGCTCGGGGCCGTGGGCTCGGGGCTGGGGGTCGTGGGCTCGGGGCCGTGGGCTCCCTGGGGGCTCCTGGTGCACCACTACCTGCTCCACCCCAGTGAAATGTGTTTGGAATGTGGGATAGAGCTGGTCAGAGTAATAATATGACATTTAGTAACTCTGTGACGTTGGTTACGGTTATGTAATGCACTGGGTTTGATGTTAGATGTTCTACACTGGAATGATAATATTCTAGATCTTTATGCTGGTAACGTGAGTTCTTTAAAGTCTGGGATATGATCTTTATATCTGCTTTATATCTGTGTCCTCTCTCATCAAACATCTGGCTCTGGTGTGTAGCTCCTCATCAGCTGAAGCCGACCTGGACCTAAAGCGAGCCAGACCGCTTTGGAAGCCAGACCCTGCTGTGTCCTCTTTGGACTGCTTGAACTCACTTAAACTCACTAGTCCCACTCTCACTAGTGAGAAAATCATTCCTGTAACAATGTTGTCTTTCTCTCCTTCATCACATCCCTGACATGTCTTTGGGCCAAACTTTATCTGTGCAATAAACGATTCCTGGCTTTGCTTACGTTGTTCCTGTGGATTTGCTGGCTGAAAAGTGTTCCTCTTCTTCTCTTCTCTCATCTCTGTGTGGTGTCATCCTTATGGACAGTTGCTGCAGCCGCTGCCTGACCGGCCCCTAGTTGGTCTCACCTTGTGTGCGCTGCCACACCACATCCTTGGAGTGTTGATTCCACTTTATTGCAGACTGTCACTCCTGCTTTCCTTCATCTGTCTGTGTTTGTGTGCGTGTGTGTGTGTGTGTGTGTGTGTGCGTGTGTGTATGTGTGTGTGTGTGTGTGTGTGCGTGTGTGTATGTGTGTGTGTGTGTGTGTGTGTGTGCGTGTGTGTGTGTGTGCGTGTGTGTATGTGTGTGTGTGTGTATGTGTGTGTGTGTGTGTGTGTGTGTGTGCGTGTGTGTATGTGTGTGTGTGTGTGTGTGTGCGTGTGTGTATGTGTGTGTGTGTGTGTGTGTGTGTGTGTGTGTGCGTGTGTGTGTGTGCGTGTGTGTATGTGTGTGTGTGTGTATGTGTGTGTGTGTGTGTGTGTGTGTGTGCGTGTGTGTATGTGTGTGTGTGTTTGTGTGTGCGTGTGTGTATGTGTGTGTGTGTGTGTGTGTGTGTGTGTGTGCGTGTGTGTATGTGTGTGTGTGTGTGTGTGTGTGTGTGCGTGTGTGTATGTGTGTGTGTGTGTGTGTGTGTGCGTGCGTGCGCGTGTGTGTGGTGTGTGTGTGTGTGTTTGTGTGTGTGTGTGTGTGTTCGTGTGTGTGTGTGTGTGTAGGTGTGTGTGTGTGTGTGTGTTTGTGTGTTGGCTTGTTTTCCTCACTATTTCAGCCTCGACTTTCACTCCACCTTTTGCTTTTATCACCTTGCCGTCGTCTCCTTGTGCCGTCGTCTCCTTGTGCCGTCGTCTCCTTCTCCTTGTGCCGTCGTCTCCTAGTGCCGTCTGCCTGCGTCTCCCAGACAAATCCAGCAACGCGTCACGAGTTCATGTCACCCATAACTCAGCCGCTTGTCGTGTAAATGAATGAGACTACAGAGATAGCAAATCCTATCCAGTCATACAATGATTTAAATTATTTTCATCGTTACAGGGTTACGTACGCTGAATGTCCATCTTGTCACAACTTAGCAGATTACAATGATTAAAAAAGACCAAAGTGAAGTTAGTGTCTTGCCCAAGGGCACAACTTCAGTATAATGGACAATGTCTGAACCGCTTACCCTTCAGTTGATGGGCACTTGACCCACTGCAACACTCATAACATTTCAATTGTAAGTAGTGCCATCATGGTGCTCAAATTTAAAACTCGATTTTGATCATGAGGAAAAGTTGATATCGATGATACTGAAAAATCAAACAGAATTTTTTCGTCACGACAATATCCTTTATTCCTATTTTTATTAATTCATGATTTTATTAATAGTATCAATACTTGTTAGTATTTTCATTTTGATACTAGTATACGAGTATAAACATTTATTTTAGCCATTTTTCTATAAATTTACTCAATTCGTTTCTCGTTATTTTATAAAAAGGCAAATTATTAAGAGTGAAATATTAACTGCACGCTTTAGGCTGTTGGGCGTTAGGGTTAGAAACTGCACTTTAAGGCCGTGTGGTGGTTATGTCATTGCTTTTTGTGGTTGTGAATTATGTTTATTTTTTGCAGGATTTTACAGGACAGCCCAGCATGAAATGGGGACGCGGACGAGGACACGCAGCAAACTGTCAGAGCCAGGATTCGAACTCATGACATGTTGGTGTGGCCAAAAGCGTCCTGGTCTGACTGGAAAGTAAATGTAGTGCTTAGTTACTTAGTTACTCTGTACAAATATGCTTCAAATGTGAACAGGAAAAAGTACAGTACCATATTATAGTATTCGTATCCTTAATCAGTCCCGTCAGTCCAATCCTGAAAAAAACATATTTGCAGCAAAAGTCTAAAGGTCACATTTAAGTTGTTTACATCCAAATCATCTTTTGCTTTCTCGTTTGCCCTGACGTGACATTTCGGGGTAAGAATCCTTCAAAACGGCCTGTAACTCTAATCTTCGAGGGGATATGAACAATCCAGCACAGAGCTTCAAAATGGACTCTAAATCTCTTGTACCACTAAGTTGTGTCGTCCAATCTCTCCGGCTAAAAGCTTGTCATTTTTTGAGTGCTTTCCCGTTCCCAGCCGCACAATCCCACCTTCCCACAACACGACCCCACGACTTTGTTTACCGCGGATGTCGCCAATAACCTTTTTAATGCTTCTTTCGACCGAGGAGTCTCCAAGATTACACCGCCTTCCTATTCCTGGTCCCGTGCGTATCAAAGTCATCTTACATCGCTGCGGAGAATAAACACGACCCAGGAATATCTCTAATTACATCTGAACATTGTCCGCAGGCGACATAGACACAGTTGTCAGTCTGGAGTGCAGTTTTGAGTGGCAGACGGGTTTGACCCACTTTGGCGGCGTAGGAAGCAGGTAAACAAGACGCAGAGGAGGAAAAGGAGTGCGAGGTGCGGTTAAGCGGACTCGCGGTCGTGTCGGAGAAACAAAGTATGTGTAGTTTGAATGACAGTTTCTCATTTGGCTGGCTAATGGCTGCTGCAGACAGAACATTGGCAGAGCTGCTGAGGCTGAACGCGCAGTGACATTCGGATTTATGTTCCAGTCGGAGTAAACAGTAACGGCAAAATAAGTTTTAGTTTTCAGAAGTCTTCAGCCAATTTAAAAAAGTGAGTTGTTGTTGTTGTTGTTGTTGTTGGGTTTTTTTCAGACAAACTTTTCCGCTTGACGTGTGGAGATGTTATGGCTTCGGTAGAATGTTCCGCAGTATGGCACAGTACTGAACATACACCCGACAAGTCAGATCACAGTAAGAAGAAGAAAGATATGTTTGGGGGTTTATTATGTCAATTCCACTTTAAAGAGCTTTAAAGTAGAATTTAACAGTGTTTCCTCATCATTGGTTTATTCAAACTTGTATTCTGATTCCTGGATGTGTATTGTCCTGCAAATGAGGCTCGAGTGCTTTGAAAAGACGTGTTTTCACCTACCCCCTATCCACGCCCACTCTCCTGTACTTAGTTAGGATTCTTTTTAAAAAGTGAAGACTCAGGAAAAGCTTTTCAGTTGTAAGTTTTGAACACAAAGTTAATGGACATGTTTCTATAATTAAAGGGCTTTAGACGAATATTAAGGTTTACAATGAACAAAATGTTAAATGAAGTTACAGTAATAGTTCATTATAAGTACCTGAAAAATAGTCGCTTAATGCTTTATGGTGGAACATCCAAAGAAAAGCAATCACATCACCATGGAGACTGAAGAAGTGTCTTTGCGCTCAGTTTATCTCACTTGTGTTAATACATATGTAGCCATGTGGTCAGGGTCATATATTTTATAAGTTTTATTTTAATGGGTTTAGTTGATTTTATAATGGGGTTTATTTGATTAAAAAACATATAATTCTAATTTTATTTTACATATCTATTTCTCCTGCGGTAATACTTTCTTCTGATTCATATTTCTCTGAGACAATCAAATGGCAGATCATCACAGGAAAGTAACTTACAGAACCATTTAAATGTCCTACACAAACTACAATACAGTTTTCTCATCAAAAATATTCATGGAGCTTTGTTCTATTTTGTCCATGTCTTTTTCAAAACCCTGACTAAAATGACCTGCAGTTCAAAGTGAGTTGTTTGTGAACCTTTGGAGTACAAACAAAAGCCTGTGCTCTTTGTGAAGCCCACACTCTGTAGTGCTGCCCCTGCCTTCTGCTTTACTCTCATTTTAAGTGGTAACACGCTCTGCAGAGAGGAACAGCAGAGTTCAAATCCTGCCTGGACTGACTTGTAGTAAAGCGGAAGCTGCTGTGTGGAGGACTGGGAATGGGAAGAGTTTGGACCATTTCCATTTCAACGCTGAAGCTAATATCACCAAAATGACATTTAGGGACTTTGTACAAACTAGTTCTTCCCATAATGGCTGATTTGACTGAAAATAAGTGGGTTATGTCTTACTTTTTATGTTTCTCATAAATCGGCAATTGATATTTTTCATTCATCATGTTAAAAATTGAATAAATGCATGCAGTTTTAATCAGTTAAAATACAATACTCCTAATGATGTCACTAGGTGTTTTTTTTAAGTTCTTTCAGCTTGACTGGACTCATTCTTCATCTTGCTCTTTTGAAAGCAAACATGGCACAGAAGCGACAAATATGAATATGAAATCACTTCAAAAAAGAAAGTACCGGAAGTTGAATTGAAACATCACACTTAAAGTAGTGAGTCCATCTGGTGAAGCCCATACTATTAGCCACATGCCGATTCCTTTAAAACCTTTTCATAAGTACGCTGTGTAGTACTTATGGTGTCAAGTATGTTTGAGTCGATGTATTAGGGCGAGATGTGTTCTGACAGAAACCATGCTCCGTCGCTCAGAGCAGAGAAGTGCAACCAAATGTACCTCTGCTTTAAGTGGAGAACAGAGTATATACAGCCGTATATGTTAAGTGTAGATAAATACGGTGCAAGCTTTAGCGACGGCGTGATGGTGGCTGAAAAACATGCCTGGAGTTCTGATTATTTCTGCCTGAATCGCCTTCAAACCATCTATTTAATCAATATATCAATACTTATTCAGTTCTAATGTGGCTCTTGTTAGAGTTGTGTCCTTCATCAGGAGCATATTGTACTGACCCATCTGTGTTCTGTTTGACTTGATTTAAAATTGTTTAGGGTGATACTAAAGGAGACATATCATGCTCGTTTCCAGGCGCTTAGCATTGAACTATAACATAAGAACATCATCAATCTACATTGTGTTCATTGTAAACCACAATATTCATCTAAAATGCCTCAGTAATAGAAACAGCTCCATTGACTTCCTGTTCAAACCTGCAGAACTGATAAGGCCCGCCTCTTCATGGTCACATTTCACTGTAACAAGCAGCAGATTGTCATTTACATGTTTTTATTTCTGTCTTGATTATCCAAATAATCACAACTAAGCACTGGGATGTGGGCGGGGATATGGGGCAGGTGAAAACATGACTTTTTATGAGCACTCGAGCCTCAGGTGCAGGATTACTCAAACATGCAGGAACAAAGGATCAAAGTACGAACAAGGTTTAAAGCTCATTAAAGTTGTTTTTGCATCATATGTCCCCTTTAATGGACGATGTAAGATAACAAGTTGCAGGAATACATTGTGTTTATTAAAATGACTTCACCCTTGAGGTTAGGCCAGTAGTGAGGATCTGTAAAGCTTGTCAGTTTCAGTATCAAATTCAATTAAAGCCGCAAGCGGCATCCAACGGCCCTCGCGGGCCGCCGGCCTTCCGACTCTGCGCTTTTGACTTGATAAAGATGGCGCCCTTATTGTGTGTTGAATTAAAAAAGAACTTGACAGACGGCGACACATTGGACATGGCCAATCCAGTGCAAATGAACACAAGTGTCAGTCAAATTTGCTGCGCCGCCGCACAGAGACCGTAGCACTTGGAATAAAAATATGGATAACTTTTGATGCCGCGCTTGTGTAGATGATTTTTCCCAAAGTAAAGCTTGATCGAGCTATTGCCCACGGAGGAGTTTGTTAAAGTGTGAAGCGTAAATGTGAACATTTCAAGGATTTGGCGTTTTTCCCATTTGTGACAGTATATTTGCAGCTCCACGGCACAGAGACCGTACCACTTAAAATCAAAATTTGGATAACTTTTGATGCCCCGTTTGTGTAGATGATTTTCCCCAAATATGAGCTTGATCGGGCAATCGGCCTAGGAGGAGTTCGTTAAAGTGTGAAGCGTAAAAATGTGGTGATTTTAGAGATTTCGCTGTTTTCCCATTTCTGACATATATTTGCGGGTCCGCCACACAGAGACCGTAGCACTTAGAATCAAAATATGGGTAAGTTTTGATGCCCCGCTTGTGTAGATGATATTCTCCAAATATGAACTTGATCGGACAATCGCCCTAGGAGGAGTTTGTTAAAGTGTGAAGCGTAAAAATGTGGTGATTTGAGCGATTCTACGATTTTCCCATAAGGATAACATGGGATGTTTCTGTCAACGCTACGGTTACGCCGTACAAAATATGACTTTGGCTCTCATACTTTTATGATCAGGATGGCAAATTAGAATTTTGTTCAAAATATCATGTCATTTGGAAAAACTCTATTGTTTATAGGCCACTCTGAAGGCCAAATAGTCAGAATTCTGGGAAACGTTTGCGGCTCCGTCGCACAAAGACCGTAAAAGTTATCCTTAAAATTTGGATAACTTTAGATACACCACTTGTCTAGAGGACGTCTAAAACGCACTAGGAGGAGTTCGTTAAAGTGTAAAACATAAAAATGTGGTAATTTGAGAGATTTTGTGGTTTTCCCATAGGGATAACATGGGAGGTTTCTGTCATCGCTACGACTACGGCGTAAAAATTTAGGCATTTTTGTGATTGGCTTTTGTGATCGGGACTGCAAAATAGAATTTTGGGTAAAGTTTAGACAATTTTGGTAAAACTAATTTTTGACCTTCAATGTTAATTTAAAGGTCACTCTGTAGGGGGCGCTATCACTGCCATTTCAATTTTGTCAGCCTAAACTGGTCCAAACTAGAAAGTTTAACAAATGATTCAAATTTGGTCCTAATCGGACTGGTTTTGATCAAATGGGAGCAATTTTTAGATCTGCAATATTCCAAAATAAGTTGTCCAACTTTGCGGCTGCGCCGCACACAGACCGTAAAAGGTATCTCAAAAAATTGAATAACTTTAGATGCCCCACTTGTCCAGAGGACGTACGCCGATTTTGAAGTCGGTGGGCAAAACGCCCTAGGAGGAGTTCGTCAAAGTTTGACGTGAACAAAATGGCTAACACAGCGTGTTTTCATTTTCAAAGGAAGATGGTGGCCATAGGGTAAGTCTGGGGGCGTGGCCACAATAATATTTTTTTTTTTGTCCTCACAAGAGGAATGCGTGTCCCGAATTTCGTAGCTCTACGACAAAGTTGACCTCGGGGCGTCTTCCATAGGCGCAATGTATTTTGACTTTTGTCGGTGGCGCTGTCGCGCCATTTTTTAACGAAAAAAAAAAATGGCCCAGAAAAAACAAAATTTTTCGCCGATTCTGAATTTTGGGCAAAGTTTGGTGAGTTTTTGAGCATGTTCAGGGGGTCAAATTAGAGATCAAAGCGCTGAAGAAGAACAAGAAAAATAATAAAAATAATAATATTTTTAGCAAAAACAATATAGCCGTTTTTTCTATAACAACAAATTATACATTGTTTGAAAGCTCTAAGCCTTCCCCATGCCGCCATGGGGTGGAATCATCATTACGAGCGCTTACGCGCTCGTCACTCCCTATTTCGTCGGGATGCCCCGCCCACTCCCCATAGACTTCCATTGATTTGAGCAGAAACAAGCATGGCCCATGCCTGCGGCATGGATTCTCGCGTACAGGACGATGCCAGGAGGGTTTTTGGAGGAATGCTTCGCGCTGCTGTTGTCAACAATTTGTGAATGGGCTACGCCCATTCACAAATTGTTGACTATTTCTGTCATAGCAGGAGTAAGTATGCATGATCCATGCCTTCGGCATGGGCTAGTTCACTGTACTTGCCAGGGGCGACGGGGCACCAAACATGCGGGCTGCGCCCGCATGTTTGGTCAGACAGTTGCAACGCTGCCTTCGGCCTAAAAATGTTGTTGTCCCCTCACTATCATGACTTGAGTGGGCAGTGAGGGGTTAAGTGTTAAATCCCAGGTATGTGCTTGGATAGCTCCTGGTTCATAGTCACAGGCTTAACCCACTACACCACTGTGTCTCTAATGACATGTTCATTACATCAGGATCACTACTGCATTGATGTCATTGCTTTGCCCTGAATGTTCCACACTGTATTGGAGTATTTGTGTGGAATAATTGTACTTTTTCGAGTAGACGTTTAAGCTTGTACTTGTGAGTATTGAGTACTGCAGACATGGCACGCCTGTCTCACTGCATCTGCTTCTTTCTGATCCTTAAAAACACACATAACAGGACAGCACTTTCATCGGCCACCGTCAATTGTAACACTAAATTGGCATTGAAAAAGTAAGTACTAACGAATACTCTAATATAATACTCTAACACTAATATAATAGTGGTATGAATCATGTGTACTTTTTACTTTACCAGCATTTCTGTCTCCATGGAGAGGCAACCTTGCTCTCTGTAAGAATGCTTGTTTTCAGGTGTTTTTGTGCAGTAAAATCAGCCGAAATTGAATGAATAAAAGACAGTTATGTAGCAACATTCCAGACAAAGCAAAAGCATCAAAGAGTCAGGCAAATGTCAGACCCTCATGCAGAAAAGTGCCCCTTCCAAACACATACTCACAATATACTTTCCTTTTGACTGTTAAAGCCTGTCTAAGGTCTGTGACACGCCCTCCTGATCCAGTCTGACCCGCCATAACATGGGCTGTGTTTATCGGTGTTTTTCCTCTTCCTCATCTCCCCCCAGTCGAACCTCCGCGTGCCTGTTGTCGTCGAGATTAAAACAAGTTTAATTACAGCGCTGCCTCAAACAATCTGTCTGTCAGTGAGTCACACCAGCGGCGCGCACGGCCCCCCTCGCGCACCCTCGCACCCCCTCCCCCTCGCACCCCCTCGCACACCCTCGCGCACCCTCCATCCTCTCTGGCTTTTCGGTCATCTTCACTCCTGATCCGATTGGTGCCAAAGCGTTTGCCAGTTAATTTTATTTTCACACGTAATCAGACAAATGGGTTTTATGGGCGGGAGTGGCTGCTGAATGATACGGTGCAGCTGTGGAAGTGACAGTAATGACCCGGGGGGATTCAGATTCGTTTAAAAGCCCGGCCTGCCCACCGATGTTGTTCTGAGTTTGGGTGTTCCAGGTCGTCTGGAGCGAAGCTGAAACAACGTCTAATGAAGGATAGAACCAGCGCAGCACAAAGCAAGTGTATAATGTGAGAGGTGGACTTAATTTGGTCTAAAACAGGATCAAAACTTCTAAACCCATTCTATAAACTATAGTTGAAAATGTGGTCTAAATTAGGACGACATCAGAACTACACAAACCTGGTTAAATCTATTCTAGACTAGTTCTATAAACGGGTAAACTGGTTCAAAATATAGTTTTAATCAGGATTAAATGAATTATAAACCGGTTCCAAAGCAAGTATAACTTGGACTAAACCTGGTCTGTCTATGAGTCTATGAGTACTTTCTAAACCAGTTCAGCTATAAACTAGAAGTGAACCTGGCCAAAATCTGGATTTGCACGCTCACCACTCTAGTCCAGGTTTAGTCTTGCTCTAGTCCAGGTTTAGTCCAGGTTTAGTCCCAGGTTTATTCTCAGGTTTAGTCCAGGTTTAGTCTCAGGTTTTGTTCAGGTTTTGTCCAGGTTTAGTCCTGCTCTAGTCCAGGTTTTGCCCAGGTTTAGTTCAGGTTTAGTCCAGGTTTAGACCAGGTTTAGTCCTGGTTTAGTCCTGGTTTAGTCCAGGTTTAGTCTCAGGTTTTGTCCAGGTTTAGTCCAGGTTTTGTCCAGGTATTTTCCAGGTTTATTCCAGGTTTAGTCCCGGTTTTGATGCAGTGTTTACTGTGAACGCATCATAAATCATCGAAATCCAGCAACACCAGGTCTAATGATGAAGCTACAAGAATAAAACGACTAAAGACTAAACCAAAACTAAAGCATGTCTCATCTTTAAATGACACTGAGCTAGCTGGGCCTTGCAACATTTTCAGACATGTTTTGCCGCTGAAGGCTAATTGACACCAGACATGAGAGGCCTGTGGTGAGGAGTTAGATTTCTTTACTTTTATCTATGTAATGCACGTAATATTATTATATTATTATGTACACACTCTGGATCACATACTGTGGACTCTTTAACAACCACATGTGTAAGTGATGCCGGGTCGCTCTTCCAGTCTCTGACCTGAGCACTGTCTCCAGGGTCCAGCTCCTCCAGACTGTGACCTGAGCACTGTCTCCAGGGTCCAGCTCTTCCAGTTTGTGACCTGAGCACTGTCTCCGGGGTCCAGCTCCTCTAGTCTGTGACCTGAGCACTGTCTCTGGGGTCCAGCTCCTCCAGTCAGTGACCTGAGCACTGTCTCCGGGGTCCAGCTCCTCCAGTCTGTGACCTGAGCACTGTCTCTGGGGTCCAGCTCCTCCAGTCAGTGACCTGAGCACTGTCTCTGGGGTCCAGCTCCTCCAGTCAGTGACCTGAGCACTGTCTCCGGGGTCCAGCTCCTCTGGTCTCTGACCTGAGCACTGTCTCCGGGGTCCAGCTCCTCCAGTCAGTGACCTGAGCACTGTCTCCGGGGTCCAGCTCCTCTGGTCTCTGACCTGAGCACTGTCTCCGGGGTCCAGCTCCTCCAGTCAGTGACCTGAGCACTGTCTCCAGGGTCCAGCTCTTCCAGTTTGTGACTTGAGCACTGTCTCTAGGGTCCAGCTCCTCCAGTCAGTGACCTGAGCACTGTCTCCGGGGTCCAGCTCCTCTGGTCTCTGACCTGAGCACTGTCTCCGGGGTCCAGCTCCTCCAGTCAGTGACCTGAGCACTGTCTCCGGGGTCCAGCTCCTCCAGTTTGTGACCTGAGCACTGTCTCCAGGGTCCAGCTCCTCCAGTTTGTGACCTGAGCACTGTCTTCAGCGTCCAGCTCCTCCAGTTTGTAACCTGAGCGCTGTCTCCGGGGTCCAGCTCCTCTAGTCTCTGACCTGAGCACTGTCTCCGGGGTCCAGCTCCTCTGGTCTCTGACCTGAGCACTGTCTCCGGGGTCCAGCTCCTCCAGTCAGTGACCTGAGCACTGTCTCCAGGGTCCAGCTCTTCCAGTTTGTGACTTGAGCACTGTCTCTAGGGTCCAGCTCCTCCAGTCTGTGACCTGAGCACTGTCTCCGGGGTCCAGCTCCTCCAGTTTGTGACCTGAGCACTGTCTCCAGGGTCCAGCTCCTCCAGTTTGTGACCTGAGCACTGTCTCCAGGGTCCAGCTCCTCCAGTCTCTGACCTGAGCACTGTCTCCGGGGTCCAGCTCCTCCAGTCTCTGACCTGAGCACTGTCTCCGGGGTCCAGCTCCTCCAGTCAGTGACCTGAGCACTGTCTCCAGGGTCCAGCTCCTCCAGTCTGTGACCTGAGCACTGTCTCCGGGGTCCAGCTCCTCCAGTCTGTGACCTGAGCACTGTCTCCGGGGTCCAGCTCCTCCAGTCTGTGACCTGAGCACTGTCTCCGGGGTCCAGCTCCTCCAGTCTGTGACCTGAGCACTGTCTCCAGGGTCCAGCTCCTCCAGTCTGTGACCTGAGCACTGTCTCCGGGGTCCAGCTCCTCCAGTCTGTGACCTGAGCACTGTCTCCGGGGTCCAGCTCCTCCAGTCTGTGACCTGAGCACTGTCTCCGGGGTCCAGCTCCTCCAGTCTGTGACCTGAGCACTGTCTCCAGGGTCCAGCTCCTCCAGTCTGCGACCTGAGCTCTGTCTCCGGGATCCAACTACAACAAGTGACGTGACCTTGATTAGCTTCGTTCTTCTCAGACGGTTTTGTTTTTCACCGAGGGAAAATTGTGGGTAAAAAAAATCAGCTGGACCAGTTGGAATCCACGTGAAAGATTGTGCGGTCAGACATCGTGCCGTGACCGATCACTCTCGCTCGCTCTCTTTTTTCTTCTTCTAACTTTTATCTTCAGCGTCGGTAAGTGCGACTCATCCGCCTATCGCGTTACAACCATGAACTTTGAGTAAACTGCAAGACACAATTATTTATAACATACTTAAAATGAATAAATGTTGACCAAATAGGTATATAAGAATGAAATATATCAATCCATTACAACATAAAAAAATAACACACACATAAAGAACAATATAGAAAAGGACAACATTGTATAAAACATGGACAATTAATTAAATGGTTTATTAAGAATGATTCAGGTTTAGTAACTTCTTAATTGATACCCTGACCCCTTAATTAAGTCTAAATAAATCTGTAAAAGCACTTCTTAGGGTGAAAATGAGACCGCTGTGTGCTGTTTGCAAAGCAGGGAGCACGCTGTTTGTTTGTTAGCTTTAGCGTGACGGTAAACTCTGCTCTGGTCTGTGAAAGTTGGTGATGAAAAGCGCTTATACATTTGCAACAGAAGGCATTGGTATAAGTGAGAAATAACTTTGGACTGCTGCAAAAAGATTAAATGAACAACTTTTCCGTTTATGTTTTTAAGACAGAAAAAAAATGAAGTGCAGCACCTTTAAAGGCCACACTTTTGAACTCTGAGTGAAGAACTTGTTTCAGGTTGAACCGAGGCATTTACCTCAAATAGAGCACTTAAAAGTCACGGTACATGTTTTTGGTTCTAAATAAAAACTAGAGCTTATGAACCTGTTTGATGAGGGAAGAAAATGCATCCTGACATTTAAAAAGCGTGACTTGAAATGAACGCAGAGGGAGTAGGAGCTGCAGTACCTGGCACTGTGCTGCTGCGTATCTCTGTGAGCCAACCAGAGAGGAGTATCCAGGCAGAACAACGCCTCGAAATAACATGACTTTCACATACAAAATCAACTCTTTTACTTGGAAATGTTAAACTGCTGCTGGTAATGCTGGGTAATAAGTACTAAACCACCTTTAATGGGGCGTTAAAATCCCAGAAGACTGACAGACAAAGCAGACCCAATTGTGAAATCGCAAGTTGACTTGTTATTATCAAATGTCAAAGACTGCAGTTATTCAGAAACAGAAGAACTTCCACAGTGAACAGCCTAGTATTTTGTTTGGGGGGGACATGTTTGTTATACTCCACAAAGATTTGATTTGTATTAGTTTATTAGTTCATATTTCAGTCTTATCTTATGTGTTCATGCTCCTGGATGGATTATAAGCACTCTGAACATACATAAATCACAAGTCCAATTGCAATACTTCACAGTTACATTGTTTTTCTTAAATTATGCAGTTCTACTTCTTCCCTTTATGCTCTTGGGCAAGAAACTTACACCCATCAGAGTTTAGGCTTCGCAGAGCCAGAACAAACATTCCTATATTCCATGTGCTATTAATGCTCTTAATAATGTTTGACTGTTGCACAGGAACTCGTTTGGATCTGCAGTCCTTTGTCGTAATGTATTGGCTCATTAAATTAGTTGTGTTCCACTTGCCGACTGATGTTCTACTGTCTAAAGTGTCTGTAAACTGTATTACCAATAACGTTTTATTTGCTGCTTTGAATTTGGTCAGAAAAGTAAAAGCTGGATTACCCATGGGCAGCTGTGGTTACTGATGTTACTGATGTTTTAGACATGTTTTCTGAGCCACTATTATAAAGCTGTTCATTTTTTTATTTTTATTTTTTAATAGTGACAAATGGAGACTATACAGGTCAGTAAGTGAGAGCGTACACGTGGGTCTTTCAGCCGTAATCACAGACTTGAGCCGCGCTAACATGGCCACAGCTGGACGGCTTGTCAAGCGCGGACATATCTGACCGAAGGAATGGCTCTAATCATCAATCCTGTGTGTGTGCGTGTGTGCGTGCGCGCGTGTGTGCGTGTGTGTGTGTGTGTGTGTGTGTGTGCGTGTGTGTGTGTGTGTGTGTGCGTGTGTGTGTGTGTGTGTGTGTGCGTGTGTGTGTGTGTGTGTGTGTGTGTGCGTGTGTGTGTGTGTGTGTGTGCGTGTGTGTGTGTGTGTGTGCGTGTGTGTGTGTGTGTGTGTGTGTGTGTGTGTGCGTGTGTGTGTGTGTGTGTGTGCGCGTGTGCCAGAGGGACGGCGGATTCTCCCAGATGGCTACGGATTTTTCTTGATAGTTTCCTCTCCAGGAATTAGACCACTGGCTTTAGTTGCACAAACGGCTTTTCGACATAACAACCAAATCAAATCACCTCTGTCGCTCTGAGCCGTGAACCAAATCCAAGATACAGCTGAATTACAAGTCTCGATAAAATCATACTATGCAGTCGATTTAACACAACCAGTACAGAAACAATGTTATATATAATAATGAGTAATTGTATATACCCATTCAAAATCATAATGCTGAAATAAAGGTGTAAATTTCTACTTAAAAAAGTCAAAATAATATCTACTACAGGTAATAATATTGAGTGGATTTGATCAAGAATCAATTAAATAATATTTCGATAGCAGTAAAATACATTTTGCTTTTGAAAACGTTACTATACAAAGAGTTAGTTATTGATTACTTTTTTTCTCCTTATTTTTATTTTTTTATATAGTTTTTCTTTTTAGTGACACAAAAAAACAACATAAAAAGACAAACATAAAAACAAAAATATATATACTTTTTAAAAAGGCATATCTTCGTATGTTATTACTTGACCTGGAACATCTCGCACTATAAAATAAAACATATCTATCTCCATGGAGACAAACAGGTGGCGTCAGAAGTGAGCAAGATTGACTATTCCATACTTACACTTTCAGTCAGCACTTTGTTAAGTTTTAAGAATGAGACAAAGGAATGTTTCTCAAGGTTCTTTCTAGCAATAAAAACTATATAGATAAAAGAGCTTAAAGCCACAATGTGGAGAATTTCAAGAAACTGCATCACATCTCCATGGAGACAAGCAGGTGGCACACTCTCGCCTAGAGAAGTTATCTAGTGCACTTTAAATGAAATATTGCATACGCCGCGCTGCCCGGTGGCCGAGTGGTTGAGTCACAGCACACATATGCCAGGCTCCAGGTGCAGTCGGACGCAGTGTCGTGAGTTTGAATCCCGACTAACAATTTACTGCATGTCCTCCCTTCTCTCTGTCTCCATTTCACCCTGTCTACTCCTGTCTAATAAAGCCTACGGGCAACAGAATATATATATAAAAAAGAAGACATTTTGCGTATGCCAGGACAATGTAGAAACAATCGATGAGTCTCACCAGCACGGCCAAAATCATTCTCAGTATGTTTGAATCTTACATAGTTCAGCTGTGTGGAAACCTGCCTTGTTCTAATGTTTGCACTTGCTTCCTCACCCATATACCTTGGCTTTTGTCCTTTCAAAAATGTCTTGTTACCAAGTAGAGTGTCTATAAATGATAAATGAATTAACCTGAATACGTCTACAAGGCTCAATCATTTTGGTTTTCCTGTGAGAATGAATGATCAGGAAAACAACAGCATGACACGCTTGAAGATGAAAAGCCTCCTTTTTCCTCCACATTTGATTTTTTATACTGATAATAAGTGTGTGCTTTTCTAACACACTTCTTTCTCCACACAACAAAGCAGAATACAAGAGAAAACACCAGATGAATAGCATGTTTGTGGTAAGAAATGAGACAATTCGTGATAAACTGCCAACTCTTGCGTTGACAACTCAGTCATTTCTTTCATAATAGTAATCAATTGTCAGACGTTAGCAATCATCCCTAGGCAAACACCCCAAGGAACCCAGCACCAAAGTGTCACCCTGCCACAGATCTCCCCTCTCTGGAAATAATAAATGTTGACATCAATACTTTATTCCCGCACCAGGCTCATGTCAACACGACAGCCTCGACGGTGAAGAAAAAATACAGCCTATGCTATATATTTGACTGCATCCTTCTGGTGGATTAGGTTCCCTCTCACACATGGGATCATATCATCTTAATGGTCATCCGTCTGTCTTGTCTTGAAGCTTGACAGTTCACCAGAGCTCCAGAGTCAGCAATTACGCCATTCAAATCTCGCCGGGACATATGTGAGCAGCATTACTGACATTATTCCAACTTATTCCCTCAGCCTTGGGAGACACTTCAGCAGATATTATGAACAATCGGCTTGAGCGACTACAAAACTGCCCTGAGGCGTCGTTGGCAGGATGTAGGTTACATTATCTCCTCGCAATTAAGTCTAGATTTTTATACACAATACTCAACACTTAAAACACTGCCTTCCACAT